>NC_057853.1:99359563-99382063 GCF_015237465.2 Chelonia mydas | reverse complement strand
AATATACCGTTCCTCTGAGGTCTGTAGCTGGTCTGGACTTTTTGGGAGCTCTAAAAGAAAAGCAGGTAAACCCTAAAATATACTATTTTTTTAAATGCATTTGCAAGTCACCTTTTACTCGCTTTTATAAGTTTAAGTCAAACCATTCTCATTACTCAAATGCTGTTTTTTAAATCTCTAATGCATGTTTAACTGGTAATGTTAAAAATGAGTGTGCCAACTGCCATTGATATGCAATGTAGGGCATTGCTCTTTTGAACCCATTTTCATGTCACTGGGCCTGCTAAATGCAGTTACTCTTAATTGGCCTTGTTGCATACAGCAGTTGAGAGTGGCTACAGTTTATGTCATGAATTGTAATAACAACAAAGTCATAGTGTCATAGATCCATAATGGTTCTAAGTTTACATGCGCAATTATTAGCATTGAAGGCCAAAAAACATTTAAAATCCCTATCACAAATTCTGCTGCCCTTCCTCATGCTGAATATTACCTTACTCCCCAGGTAATCCCATTAGGAAGAATTTGACTTGCCGTTCTCTCTCATGCTGGGTATTACTGTACATCGTAAGTACTCCCATTGGGCCTGATTCTGCACCCCCTCTTACTCGTGTTGAGCGTTACCTTACTCCTCTGGGTGGAATCCTCAGTTGCACTGACTTCATGTTTGATGAGTAGTTGTTCCGGAGTTGAACTGGTACCCAGCACTAGTTCGAGTAGTCTCTGGCCCAGGCTGGCTGGGAGAGGAGGGGAGGGAGAGTGAGTAATATATAGCTAGCTACTCTGACTTAATGACATCTTAAGCTTTTCACACACAAGAGGAGTCCTCAACTGCCTTAAATGCTTTATGGTCCTGCTTTCACATCTGGTAGCACAAAGGGATCTTAGCAGGGGCCAAGGATCTGGCCCACTGACTTCACTGGGACTTCTCACAAAGGAAGATACTGTTCAGTATGAATAAGGGTAGCAAAATCTGACTAAAAAAGAAACCCAAACACCTTCTAGCTCCTTCGAGTAGAAAACAGCAATATTCTTCTTTATTAAAAGAAATCAGAAGAAATTTGTATTGTGGCCAAAGTATTTCATGGCAAGTTCCAGTAAGAGAAAATGTTTACATCTGATTGATAAAAGTGTTGTATATCATTCTAAATGCAAGTCAGCATCTAACTACAGTGGCACTGGCTGTCAGACTATAATAATTAGAGATTGACCTATACTGAAAGCCTGGATCGGAACATGCCTGCATGTTGGATATAAATTTGCATCCTAATTGGCCAAACCAAACCTCAAGCCTAAGAACCCCTGACATATGGAGCTATCTGGATCCAAATCATGTAGGATCTTAGGGCCTATCTCCAATAATTAGTATTATTCTTTTTAAATATTGGTGGAAATCACACCTTTCATCATTTGCAGCTGGATGTGCATGAGTACCCTTTCCTCCAGCCTGGTGCTCCCAAAGAACAAGTAATTAAGAATAAAGAAAATGGGCCCAGGGTGAGTGCCAAACTAAAAGTTCTCATGCAAAACTTCTAGTAGTTGCAATAGTAACGGTAGTGATGATGGCAACAATCATTTCTAGCCTAGCAGGGTTTTTTTTTATGAAAATGTTAGTAAAAGGTGCAGAGCTGGAAACAAATGACTTTACTTCAGTCCCTTTATTGCAAAAACATAATGAAGTGCCAGCCAAGAAGTAAATTCATTGCAAATTGTATTAAAGGTTTTGGACCAAAGTGAAGCTGTTACAAACTACATCTGTAAAAATTGTGTAATTATTATGGGTGGGTAAAAGTCTGGCAAGAATTATTTTCTTAAGTAAAGCCTAAAAGAGAACAGATGTGCTGTAACTGACCTTTTTTTTTTCTCGCCAGCAACTAATTCTGTAGAAATATTTGTTCTAATTTATCATGTATTCAATGTATTTCAAATTAACAAGACAACTGTTAATTTTTGTCACTGTCTCTGGTTTAATTCTTAAGAAAAGAAAGAATTGTCTCAAGGAAAGAAAATTAATTTGTTGTATTGCGCATTGAAAACCAAAGTCTTTTGTTAAATGGAGGAGAAAATATATATTTGGAGGGAGAGCTAGGGCACTATAGTTAAATGTCAAGGTCTGCTAAAATCAAACGTAAGAGGGGCAAGTGACAGTGAAATGTAAGTAGAAAACCATAAATGTAAAGCAACACCACTATTTTGGGGATGGGGTGGAATGAGAAAAATAGCCAAAGACAAAGATAGGCAGTTTGGGTCTGGAAGTAATTATGGTCAAGTGAAGACAACTGAATTCCATATTACCTTGGTGGATGTCTGTAAAGGCAGTTTGGGGAGGTATTTTGGTAAGGTTTACTTTTTGGAGCTTAGCAACATAAATTTGTTGTCACTGAACTATTAAATAAAATAGACACATTGGCAAAGAGCACATAGCAGAGGGATGGAACTGATTAAGGGACAGCCTATGAAATAATAGCTTAAATGGGCCCAGGGCAGGATTTTAATATCCCATGACAACACTCAATTGTCAAATTCAGCTAGAGTGTCCAGGATGCTACTAAAATTAAGCCAGAAATTCCTAGATTTATTCTACTTTTTTTCTACAGTTAAGAACAGGAAATGCCAGTAAGCTGTGAGAATCTAAGCAAGAAATAAGAAACTGGGAAGAAAAGAGGATGGCCTAAAATTTTATGAGATTTCTGCCATTAAATCTATAACAAATGTCTTTCACCTACACACGATAAAGAGGCAATGTGGGATTTTAATTGGACTTTTGGCTTTTCTTCATTTGATTTAAACCTAGGTAGAATTTCAAACAATAACACTGGAACACCTGGTTAACACGTTAGATGATATGTAGAGTTGTAAATTGTGGTTTTAATAGGTGTTCACTAGGGGATTGAAAAGGGTCCCATTGTTCGACTTGGCAGATATTAAAAAAAGTTCATGAACTACTGGGATTTAAAACCTGCTCACATGATTTTAATATTACTCCAATAATGTAATTTGATAATTTGACCTGTGTTGTGGCCAATTTGTGGATGGAGACTCTAATGGCCATGTTATGTGATTAAAATGGCCTGATACAGCACTAACCCTAACTTCCATTTTAATTTATTATAACAGTCCAATTTAGAGGACAGCAATGGTTACTAATATCCAAACCCCATCATCTTGTATGGGCATAATCAAAGAAATACATAGTGGAATTCTGCTCCCAAGAATAAACACAACCTACATATCTTCTGCACATAGCTCAGCTGTGAGGACTTTGGAAGACACATTTTCTTTCTTTTTTCTATTTAAGAAAAAGGAGTCCCCACATTTAATTAAAGTAACTTGCTGTTTGTCACTTTAAAATATATTCTCATCCATTTTACCCATGTTTTGAGATGCTCAGTCTCAGAAGTTGTGCCAAAGAGGGACTGGGCTTATTTGATATTTTAAAGTGATGGATTTCAAAAGTATTGTTTCATGTTTGCCCTTGTCCTTACATTGGCAAAATTCCCATACTTCTTGTGAGGAGATGTTTAAAATAAAGACAGTCAACTTTTCTTTTACTTTTCTCTCCCAGCTTCAGATTCCCATCACATTTGGAGCCATGATTTAACTTTAGCTGTTGTTTGCCATTAGTTCTTTTTCTCCCTGTTTGAGATTCCTCCTCTGATCCCCAGTAATTAAAAACAATAATGATCTTTTCCCTTTACACCCAACCTTCACCTCGGCTTCAGTTTCCCACTCTTATCCCCATTGTTATCCCTACTGCCTGAAAATATTTAATAGCTAAATGTGACCTCCCTTAGACTCTGATTCAGCAAAGCATTTAAGAATTTGCTTAACTTTAAACACATTCTTACATGCTTTGCTGAATCAGGGCCTCTTCTCATCTAATTGCTGTTCTCTCATGGTTATGTTAACTGTATGCTGACAGAAAAATCTTAGCAAACAGCTCATAGACTCATAGACCTTGAGGCCAGAAGGGACCATCATGATCATCTAGTCTCACCTCCTGTTCATTGCAGGCCACAGAACCTCACCCACCCACTCCTGTAAAAGACCTATCACCTCTGGCTGAGTTACCGAAGTCCTCAAATCATGATTTAAAGACTTCAAGTTATGGACAATTCACCATTTACACTAGTTTAAACTGGCAAGTGACCCGTACCCTACACTTCAGAGGAAGGTTAAAACCCTCCAGGGTCTCTGCCAATCTGACCTGAGGGAAAATTCCTTTCTGACCCCAAATATGGGAATGAATGAGAGCCTGAACATGTGGGTAAGATCCTGAACAGCCAGGCACCTGGGAAAGAATTCTTTGTAGTAACTCAGGCACATCTAGTGTCCCACCACCAGCCATTGAAGATATTTGCAGCTAGCAGTCACAGATCGGCTACATGACATTGTAGACAGTCTCATCATACCATCCCCTCCATAAACTTATCAAGCTCAGTCTTGAACCCAGATAGGTTTGCTCATTGATGATTGCAGCAGTTTCTATGTCCCATATAGTTGACGCATTCAGCATAAGGGAGCAAAGCAAACTGGATTCAGGAGATAAGTGAAGGGGTAAGTCTCTGCATTTCATGGGAGTGTTAGCTGGTCTACTCTAGACTTTTATCCTGAATTTTTCCCACCATTGGTACCATTAGTTCACTTCCACCAGTGGTAGCAATGGGTGCCCAAGGATAGACGGGACACAAGTATCTGGCAACATTTAACCACTATTTCATCTAAGGCTTCTTTGAGCAGGCTTAGGCATCATGGTGGTTGAAACACCAGCTGCCCCCAGCACCTTATCTGCATTAGGACATGCAGTATTGCTGCCACCAGTGGTAGCAATGATGGAAAATTTCCGGGGAAAAGCCTAATAGACTTTGATGAATGAGCCTATTAAGGCTGAATAGCTGCTGAATTACTTGCTGAAATGGATATTTACATACTGTGTGGGTGTTCATAAAGAGAGGTGGGCCAAAGCCATAACATTTGGATCTGGATTTTTACTTCTGCGTAGATTTCAGGGTTCTTTGGAACTAAGTTCAATCCATTATGGAAAGGCAGGCAGTTGTGAAATTCACAGCTATATTCTGAACTGTGACCCACTTGGATACACATGTAAAAACTGGGACTATTTAGTATTGGGGCTTTAGGGTGGGCTAATCGTGAACATAAAGGATACAGTAAGCACATTCTAGTGCTGGTCAAACAGTCTGTAGCAAATAATGTACTCAATGAATTTTGCATTTTATTCTCTTTGTGAACTATCTTAGAACAACTCAGGATTTTCTTGAAGATATTCGTTATTAATTCATTATTTTTCAGTTAATAATTCTCCTTTTGCAGATTATCTGTGACCAGGTCATTGAAAAATTCACGCAGTGTTGGTTAGTTATGTAAGCCATGTGTTATTTTTGGTGTTCTGTAATTTGGATGAGTTATGTAACTACACAACACAATGCAAACAGCAAATTTTGCAGCTGAATATACAATCTGAGCAAACCATTTGAACCTGATATTCATCTCAATAAAATGAATTGTCTAGAACATTTGCAGAAAGAAAACACTAAATGGGCACAACGTACACTTTGAAGAAACAAACTCATTGAAAAGAAATCAAATGTATATTCACAGAAAGTGTTTTGCCATTTTGCTCAGCTCTAAAATGTTTCTGTATACCATTCATAATACCCTTTGTATCCTTGGATCTCCTAACATAGTCTGATTGGCTGAGACATGGCTATGCATCCTTAAATAGTTCTGCACTATTGACAGGTAGGTAAAATGTGTTTTTTTAAAAATCCACTGTTGCCTATTAACCATTAGTTAAAGCAAGAGAAGGAGCTATTTATTATCATTATTAATATACATTCATATTAAGGTAGTGTTTAGAAATCCCAAACAGGATCAGGGCCCCATTATGCAAGGAATTGTATAGACACACACATATGATGAAACAATTCCTGCCTTGAGAATTTCATTAGAAAGCAATAAAACTATTGTCTCAATTCTGTACTTCACTTTTCTCAGTTTTTCTTAGTTCTTTCTTTACTGAAACGGCAGCCTGAAGTACTTTTGTAGCATTGCATAGAAAACCAATACACTGGCCCACTACCCATTTAGAAGACAGACTGTATCACTGCAAATATGAGCATCTTTGCTGTACAGGAAGGCTGATGCAGTACACACAAATAACTTTTACACCATTTTGTTTTGAAAAATGTAGTAAAGTCTGATTAAATGAATGCCTTCTATTTTCAAGTGGTAATTGTGTAAAATATACATAGGTAAAAATCAACTTTTGGGGCAGAAAAATTAGCTTGAGTAGGATCATGATTTGGTTTATGGCATTGTGCTCACACAAGTAAAATGCTCCCCTCTGCTTCTGTGTGCATAAGCAAGCATGCCCTGGTAGATTCTGGTAGATGGAACCATGCATAACTGAGGAGTGCTGCCCCTTAGGCCTGGTCCCAGCTTCTTTGCGGATTCACGGTGGCGCTGTGGTTTTCCATTATGGCAGCTGGGAAGGGTGGAGGCCAGTAGTTCTTTGCAGATTCTCCTTCCTAAACCTGAAGGGGGAAATGACATGAGATATAGAAGACAGAGAGCCTGATTCTCCTCTACCTTGTACCTCATATAATCATTTATATATGTGCCATATGAGTGCAGACTGGATATAAAATATAGAGGAATGGTAGCATTTTATACCACTCTACACTCACTCTGCAGTAACTTACACTGTGTACCCCAATGCATCCCCCTTCTCCCTGCTCAGGAGCAACCATGTCTAGGGGATCTTTGTTAGACCAATAATGTCCAAAAGCAAGGTCAACAGGGAAGACGGGCCTCCACATGGATGCCTCTTGTCTCCTTTGGAATCTGGCAGTTACTTGGGCATAAGGGGTGAAACTGCCTGCCTCTTTCACGGTGGAAAATGCTTCCTACCTCACTCCTAGTGCACACGCATGTTGAAGGTAACAGAGTTTCCACTCCCTTACATAGAGCATGAGAGAAACAATGACCCAGTGAGCCCAATTCTCTATTTCCATACTGAATAAACTTCCTTCGGAGCTTCTGTGAACAAACCTCAATAAACTGGAGGTTCTGTTTCGTTTGTATAAGCATGCAAATGATTGGAGGTGTATCCTTATCTTTTTCATAGCCAGGAAGTCTACAAACATTCTTGCAAGTTCCATCAAAGTCAGCAGTACAGCAAGAATAATCTTTCCCTGTGGTATTTTGGTATATAACGCAACTGAACTGTTATCCTAGTTGTCCATCATAACACTTCACAAAACATCAGCTTCCAGTCCAATCTCAATCCAGGAACTGAAGAGATATGGAAAAATGAACAAAACAAATACCTTCAAATTATTAACTGTACTCTTTAGAATCTAAGAATAGGTCCAATCTGAATACAATTTCTGAGATGGACTGCAAACCCTGTGAGCATCAAAACCCTCCAGAAGCCCCACTTCACCTGTGCTGCTGCAGGGAACTAGCCAGCTGATCATGACAAGCTTGTGCATACTTGAGGATAGTCAGTTTAGCTAGTAAAACATTGAGTTACCAAGATGTGACCCATTATTACCTTGATAACCTTACTTATATATTGTACCTATCTCTCTATGTGTGTTTTAGATGAGAAGGCCTTTGGAGTATGGGCATTGCCTTCCTTTATGATCCTAAAGCCCCTAACACACTGATGATTACAATAGAAATAAATAATAGTAATGATTAAAAATAATTTAAGTAGAGGGGAACCTGAACACCAGATTCAAAATCTTCTCCTCCATACTTTCAGGAAGTTAGGGTCTGGTTCAGAATGTGCATCTCAAAACTGTGATTCAGGCCAATCTCTAATTGTGAGTTGTGGTCAAAGGTTTGAGGAAATTCTTATTCTGTTGAAACGTTCCTAAGAGATGTAAAGCTAGCTCCACATCTCATTACACCATTGCAAACCCAGAATCATTTCATTGGGGTTAATGGAATTATTCTGGATTTGTACTGATATAGTGAGATCAGAATAGTGACCTTTACAATAACAAATAAATAGTGCTTGTTCTAAGAGCAATAGCTATAAAATATTCCCTGTTGCATGGAAAAAGTTATTGAAATAGAGCCTGTTCTTGGAGTTCTTATGTAGGTCAAATTCCCACTGAACTGGAAATACTATAAAAGAACTGTATGTCACAATTGTGTGAAACACTCCATAAAATGTTTAGTTATGTTTTATACCAACACAGTTTGGCTAAATGTCTGATCTAATGGAGGCTTATCCAAACCAAATCGAACCTCCAAACCTTTTGAGGTTCACCATTACCAATACACATATACTAAACACACAGTGCCAACCACTGAAAGATAGCAGGGTCTCAATAAGCCCAGAGTGAAATCTTTAGTAAGCCCCATGAGTGACTCATTCATTTCAACAGGAAATGCCATGGGAATCATGAGGCTCCACTCAGTTTTCAGCAGTTGGCACTAAATATATATGATTACACATTGCACATAAAGCTAAACATGGTTTCGGAAAAATATCACTGCCAAATGAACCATGCAATTTCACAATATTCTTGCAATATTTGGAAAGCAGTCTTAGTTAGAATATTTCTTTCCATGTGCAGTATTGGTTTGTATTTTATTTTGTTAATAAAAAGGACGTACTATAAAATTGGTTTGAACGATTTAGTCCATGTATACTATTAACAGCTGAACTTGTACTGTTAAATGTTCAGTTTAAGCACATATCCAGATACCTATCCTCCTCTAAATCAACAGTTTCCCTCCAGAGTGATGTCAATAGACTGCTGCACATGGTACCTTTTTTTTTTTTAATAATATCTTCATTTTAATGTGGATATTGCCTTGTCACCTGGGAGCAGCGTTCTATTGAAATTCTAATGGGAGACCATATTCTTTAACATTAGAATATTGACGGCCTGTGTAGACACAGTGCAGAATGAGAGCTGTGGTATTAACTGATTTTTTTTTTTCTGTTCCATGAGAGGGGCCTATGTGGGTCAGGTTTGCAGGTTTTCCCTTCATATTTGCCTTCAGTTTCATAGCAACAATAATCTTAAACTTTATATTCAGTGGAGGAAAAAGGAATCAGAAAGCACCTGAATTACTGTACAGTACAAGGGAATGTAATTAAGAATATACACATTAGAATTTCAGTGGGATTGCCTATTTAATGTTACTTTATTAAGCCTTCTATCAAATCCTTTTTTATGTATATCAGTTGATATACAATTAATCTGTTCTCTTGTGAGAAAAAAATAGCACCTGAGGTGGATGAAAAGTGTCAGATTATAATAATTATAAGCAGCTGTTCACTTGGAATCACCTCTGGCCTACATGGGGGATGCTGTGAGTTACCACTCCTCACCACAGCCCACCTCATTAGACTTGACCTTCCCAGCTGGGGATTTCATTTGTGTTTTTTTAATGGGTTTGTATACTGCAAATCACACCACCTCATGAAGACTGGTTCTTTGTCGCTGTAACAAAAGAGAGAAATGCAACTTTAAAAAAAAAATGCAGCTACTGTATACTGGCAGGATACCAACAGTAATGTAGGTGACTACTGAGCTACTGACTGTGGTAAACTAGATCATACCAGTGTCTTAGCTGGGATAAATGCATTTGCTTAGCTTTCAAGCTACTCTAGTCTGTTCAGTTTCCAGGGGAAAAAAAGTAATTATTTCACTTTTGAGTATGATGACCATCTACTGAAAACTCTAGCTTCAAATAGCATTGAGGTATAGATTCAAGCAAAACCGTATCTACAAAGGACAGCTTCTTCCTCCTAGACAAAGAAGACTCAACTTAGCACATCTATGAATTCATATGGAAAGTGAATGCAAGATATGCATATATATGTGTGTGTAGGTACAGCTCCATTGCTCTTGTGTGTGAGTGTATGAGCATGTGTCTATTATACACCATATATATGTACACACACACATATATATAAAATTAAGAGATAAAAAAAGCTCTGAACAATATATCTGGTTTCTTTTCCCCTTCCATTTATGTTTGTAATAAACTCACTCTCATACAATTAGCCTCAATTGTTTTTATATCTTCTGAGGCAATAATATAGGCAGCCTAGGGAATACAGTAGTAATCCGTATACCTGTGTTCATTTACCCAAATCACTATGGTTACAGCCAGGGCAAATTGTTTACTGTGAGAATCTTTGGAGCCCCTTTCCAGATACTAATGACCTTTCTGTTCATCCAATAACATCAACAAACCAGGGAGGCTGCCCACACCATTAAAGCCAATTGCCTCTCAAGTTACTGAGGGACTTGTGCTTTTCCTCATTTATTTTCTCTCATCTGATGTAACTCACATGCCACTTTCTTGTCTTTAAAGAAGGGGAAAAACTGTGGATTATTGATTTGCTTCTGAACAGAAGACCAACCTAAAAGCCCCAATGAATTGTCACTCATTATTGAAATTACTGAACACTAATTAAACTGGCAGCTCAAATCCCAGCAGGCCACACTCATCTGAAGCTGAAATTCAGACACTTGGACAGTGGAAGAGAGAAAGCGTTAGCAACCACCAGGATTGTAATAAGCTTTGCATTAATTTTTGTTTCTTAAAGGCACATGCAGGGTTTTTCATGGTATAGTCTACATGCTACCTGTAATAAGATTAAAATTTGCAAGGCATCGCTTCCTAGTTTTCTTGCAGTGGGTACTATTTCATATTAGAGACTGAGCATTCCCAACCAAAACAAGAACTCTGTTTTTTTATTGTAACAAACAAAACACAGTACAGCATTAAAGATGAGCACAGTATACTACCTGTCTAAAGAGAAGAAAGACTAAAAGGTGTTGGCAGAAGAAATAGCTTCAGAATCAAATTGGCTAGGTGAAAGGAAACTGAGTCAGAATATATAAATAGTTACATCACTTTGGTAGAGTTTCTCAAGCAATAATAAATGTTAAAGATCCTTTAGAATTCATAGAGCTCGATTTATAAAAATATCTTTGGCCCATTTTCACAGGATGCTCAAACTACATATAAATTATGCATGCCTGTGGTTAATCAACCTTTTTTTCTCTTATTTTTCCCAGTGCCTGAGTAGTAACCCTTCATTTGTTCAACTTCAAAGGGGGCAGAGCCAGTGGAAAGGGGGCCGGTCTAAGTATTTAATTTACGGCATGTATGTTGTACTCAAGGGGGGACAGAGAGTGGCTGAAAAAAGAAAGCAGCACAAAGACATTTGTGGGAACTGTTGGAACAGTGACAATTACCATCTATTTTATAGAGCTATGACAGTGCTTACCACTTAAAAAAAACCCAAACAAACCCATAACGACTGAAAGCAAAGAATAATTCAGTTTGCTTGAGTAACCATGAGACATACACTATATCTGAAGAGACCCTTGTTAAAGGTCACAGGAACAGATTCCTTTTAAAGTATTATTTATGTATTTCTCCCACTCCAGAGCTAGCATTAGTATTTTGGATGGGTGTGCAAAACAGTTTTCCACCATACTCCCTTCACCCACCCCCCCGACCAAAATCTCTACCAAGTATGGATCAGCATGGTAACACCATTATGCACAGGTCATAGCAAGAAGATTTTGCAGGGAACATGCCATCCTTAACTGACATGTTTTACACTATGAAAATTGTGTGTCTGCATAGTGAGGAGTCCTATTCCAGCTACTGCTGCAGAAATGGACTTCAGCTGCTTGTGTTGGAGTCTGTGCATAGCTGCCAACATTTAAAAAAGGTATTCAAGAGACAAATATCAAAATAAACAGGAGTAGGTATTACTACCCCCACTTTACAGCTGAGGAAACTAAGGTAGAAAGATTAAGTGATTTGACAAAGATCACAGGGTGCATCAGTACCAGAGTCATGATGAAAATGCAGGTTTCCCTTGTTCTCTGTCCCATGCATTGTCCATAAGGCTTTGTCACGCTATTGAGCTTCCCCCTCCTTGTGCTCAGAGGTGTCACTGGCTGCTCCGCAGAGGAGCCAGCTCAGCTGCATGAAGCCAACTGGGAGCTGGCAGTGGTCCTAGTATCATTAAATCCAGGCTTAGGGGAAATACTCAACTCCCCTTGATACACACTCTCTCTCTCTTGCACGCATGTGTGCTCTCTGTCTCTCTTTCACACACACAGCTGAAAACACAGGGACTTTGGGGCTTGATTTTTAAGGAATCTGAAGGCCAGACCCAGGCAGTTGAACAGGGGACAGCAAATAGCTTGTGCTCTTTAGGAAGAGTCAGTGACATGTCTTGAACCCTAGCAATAAGTTTGCATCAGTGCATATTTTCAAGGTTATCTTCACAAGGAAAAGAGCTAAAAAAAACCAGTCCTGAAATTCTTGTTTAAATTTCTAGGTCCCTCTGCTAAATCAGGATGTTCTATCACTGCACGTTTCATGTGCCCCAAAGACCGCCTTGGGTTCCCCACAACACCAAATGAAGGACAGACACAAAGGTTTCTAGAAGTGAGAGTTTCTGCTATAGTGCAATTTTCTTTGGGGGCAAGGATATGTGAATATTACTCTCTCTTACAAAGCTTATCAAATCCTGTCTTTGCTTTTTTTGCCTTACTGCCAAATCTGTATTGCACCGTATTGTACTGTTATCCTTTTACGCCCAGGTCCTGCAAATGAGTGGAGTTTGTGCCCATGCAGTGTCAGTTGCAGGATCATGGCCTTAAATGAAATTTTTTGTGCAGAGGAGCTATACAAGGCCCTCCTTGCTCCACTTAAGTGCCACTTAAGGACTCAGTCCTGCAAGGTGCTGAGCACTCTGGCCATGTTCCAGCCAACAATTTAACAGGACTATTCTTGTGTATAAGGAGCTTGGCCGGATTGGGGCCAGAGTACTCAATGATTGGCAGGATCAAGCCTTACTGTTTAGCATGAAGTTTAAATGGCAGGTAAGTGGTACATAAGTCCTAGTGTGAGCTCTCTGACTGAATATGAATTTCACAGTCTATGGCTACAGTGACATTTTTGCAAAGGTGGATTTCCCTGGGTAATGGGGGTAAGGATAATGATGTGGTAGTGCAGTAAAGTGCCACCATTTTATTTTATTGAGAAGGGGGAGTGCTCTAAAGCAGAGGGATACTAACAAACAGCACAATATTTCCAGCCATCTCTTTTGCAAGACACGTTCAAGAGGAAAATAATTTCCATATGTTGGCACTGTGGCTTGACTTTTATATGGGTCAGAGGGATGTTTATTCCCCAGGTCCATGTTTGGTTTCCTTTAAAAAAGTCAAACTACATTTCCTTAAAATCTTGGGGTTATCACCTAAGACAAGGCTCTCAATAACACTATTTAATTCTCTAATTCCAGTTTAGAATTGAAGTCTATCTAAATCTTTACTTTTTCTTTAGGAAGATAAACCCTGTAGTCCAACAATATACAGTGAGAGAACAATGCATTAAAAAAGCATCTTTTAAATATGCCCAATCATGAGATTAAATGGACTTTAAGCAGCAGGAGAAAGGCATACACTAAAACCTGCAGTTATCACAGTTCGGAATGAGAGAACCCCCAAAGGTTTGAAGGTTTAGTTAAACATCCAAAAGTTTGAATACATTTCCAAACCTCATGGGCTGGAAATGAGCAGGCATTCTCACAAGATTTCCAATAACTTCTGGGTTTGGCCCGGGATGGCCACACTGCGAGAAGAGCCTTTGTCTCAGTACTTCAGTAATCCCACTTGTTATATAGTTATTTGGGAAACTGAGAAGACTAGGTATTTAATCTGACTAAATACTTTAAAATCATTAGTGGAAAGTTTATTTTCTGTAAAAATCCAAGCTTCTCCAGTAAACTCATCATTAGAGATATCTACAGAAAAGGCAATTCACCCCAGTGAACAAAGGCTTCATGGTTACCACCTGCAGAGGGATGAATTTCACATACAATTGTGCTACGATATGGCTCTTCCCTGATTTTATTTTTTATTTTTACTTCCTATGAGAATTAAACAGATTGAAATGTACTTAGTCTGGGAGTGAAGGGATTAATGTCTTAATTAACTGCCCAAAGAACAGTTTTACTAACTGGTTTGGTAGTACAGTGCCTCCATGATGGGCCTTCTGTGATCCTGAGGCCGGAAGCAATAGAAGTTTCTAAGTTTCAATAAAGAGATGAAATCTTTCTTAGGGACTGATCCTTGAAATCAATGAGGGACAGAAGAGCCAAATTCCTCACTCACTCTCACACCCAGGAAGAACATTATTTTTTGACAGCTAAGTAAAATATTAGTTTTTCATGATCTTCATCATCACAGTAAAAGATAGGTGAGTATATTTTGTGTGTGGGCTTGTACATTTTCATGACCACTTTTCATGGCTGCAGTTGAGCACTTGAAACACAGACCCAGAGCATAGCAGGATGCTCTTCTCATTCTAAGTCAAAGGGAAAAGACGGTATGATTGGGCGTGAGCTTCAGGTTGCATTTTATGGGCAAACACTGAATAGATATGGTATCAAGGCATCTAAGAGATATCTGACAATAATAGTTCATGGAATAACTAGATCAGGCACACAGACAAAAACATAACTTACTGAAAACTGAATAAGAAAGCATGCTTGGAAATGTATCAAGAGCACTCAGAATGTTTTCATGTTTTTGGGGAAAATACTTTCTAAATTATTTCAAACATTTTGATAATTTTTTGGGGAAAGGAGAGCTATCTCTTTGTGGACAAGAGCAGTTATGCAAGGACTGGCTTATTAAATAGCAGGGCATAAGTCAAGGCCAAGGAATGACAGCTAAATAAGCTATTCAGAGCACCTCTGATGTGAAAAGAGGCAAACACAAACTGCACCCAGAAAGAGAATTTTGAAGATATGTTTTAAAATGCTGCTTCAGTTACTTCTTGAGACTGAGTCAACTACAGCCTAGAAAAGCTTGTTATTTAAGCACTTGAAAGAGACTAAAGGCTCAAATTTAATCTTAGATACTCAAAAGGTATCTTGAAAAATTTGCAACTGCACATGCCCAGAAGTGTATTTTCTAAAATACACAGAGATGCGAGCCCACAGATTAGAAATGAGCCACAACAATTGAACTTAAAAGTTTTGTTTTTAATCTGTATCATGACCTTCCAATACCATATAACTGTTTCGTTCCATGTTTCTGAGAATGTGGGCTTTCTAAACATATGGTGAATTACATTCATGTTAGATGTCTTTTCTCTTTTACTTATTATGCCGCTGATTGACTTTCTTAAAACTTACACTTCTGAGGATGGGAATTTAAACCACCTAGGAATAGGAACCTACAATATTTACGATCCTGTAGCTTTAATAGAAACACACCTATAGACATTTTCATTTTCCAAAGTTCTAAGAGAAATTAGGGATTTATAAGTCAGTAGTAAGAATGGTTTTCCTTAGACCAGTAAAACTAGGGGACCCAATATACTGTTTTAAGAGGACAAGAGAATAAAAGTGCTTGCACTCTCAGAAGAGAGAAAATCATTCTTCCTTTCGTAGAAGGAAAATCTTTATAAATCCCCAGAGTCCAGAAGGTTAAAGGACTAGCTTGTAAAATTTAGCTCATTAGTGAATGGGAACGCCTAGCCTATGTAGAGAGAAGTAAGAAATGTAGCTGTTTATGAATCAAGCAACTTTCCCTATTTAGACTATTTCACTTGGTCCACATTTCCCCCCCTTTCTATAATAGGCCCTACTTTGGGTTTGGCCACACTGAAAGACAAATGCAGCACCTCTAATGAAAGTAAGACTATATTACCTTGGTCATCCCCAGCAACTGAGCTTGCGTCCGTTACAAAGAAGAGTCTAGCTTGAGCTAAAGGACTGACTTTGCTAGTAATTACTTTGCACCTGTAATTCCCTGTGTAACACACACTAATCTGTAGGTTCCAAAAAAACATTCAAAACTCCCCCCTATAAGTCTAACTGAACCAGTGTTTGTATTATTAGAAAATGTGCAAACAGAGGAAATGAAGTCAGAATAACCCACAACTGGAATCCATTCTTTCCCCACGTATATCTAAAAATACATCAGCTTTACAGAGTCCTACTGAGATTGGATACCCTTTGGCCAGCCACAGCTTGTCTCTTGTAACTTTGTGGTATGACTTGCCAAGGCACTAACAGCATAACAATCTTTCTGGCATATTTCCCATCCCTTTCAAAGATCTGGTGCAGGAGAAAAATCTAGGCAATAACATGAAACACCTGTGTTCCGCTTCCTTTCTGATGTCATCTGGAATAGGCTGTACTCTGCTCCCAATATCTTGGCTAGAGGAGTATGAGAAAATCTGGATTGCTGGCAAAACCAATAAAAAAATCTTGTTTTTGCCAGATATGAACAAAAGGGCGGGGGGGGGGGGAATTGGCGGCTTTATGAAGAATTTTTTCACTCTGACAAAAGGCAGTTTTCTCAGATCAAAATCTGTTTTCTCCATCCCTGAACCCGACCCCCCACTTATTAATATTTACTGTTGGTTTAGTAACTCAAATGTGGTAGGTGCTTTACAGAACATGCAGAAGACATGGTTTTCACCTTGTAAATGTACAAAAAAGATGAAAATCCAAGGGGTTACAAAGAAAACAAAAGGGAAAAAGAGAACTAGGGTGACAACTACAAGCTTATGTGGTTCACAGGATTGTTCATGCACCTTCAGGGGTTTTTAAGTAATGGGTTATTTGTTCTGTTTTTGCTGTAGTATTTTCTGCTCTTATTAGTTAATATATTATAGAACCATATTAATTTGTGAGGATAGGAGGGTTTTTGTTGCTCTTCTGAAAATATGGCCACTTATTTTAGGTGCCTCAATGGGAGCTGAGCTCTTTTGAAAGTCGAGCCCTTAATATCTTTATGCCTTGGTTTATTTAGATGATAAACTCCTCAGGATATTGTACAATGTCTAGGACAAGGTGGCATTGATCGCAGGGAGGAATAATTAGTATTCCAGTAGTAAAAATCACAATTATAATGATAATTTCCCCTAGATTAACAACTAGCCATTTCAGGCAAACATCACTATGTTGGTTATATTTTCAAGCTTTTCTTCACAATGATGAGGGCTAGAAATGATTTTAGTTTTAAAATGAAAGTTGAGATTCTGATGTAATCATGTGATTCCAGTATCTTGGTCTCCAATCATGAACCTAGGTTGTTTATGCCTTAGTTGGGCCCTGATCCTCTGTGAATCCTAAAATATCATTCCCATGACCCAGGAGGGAGTCACAGGCTCCATCCAGGAAAGAGAAATTAATAAGACTTAGAATGTCTAACATGGAAAGGGAATAGTCCTTCCTTGAAATGGGGAGTATGCTTTTGTCAGATGGGCAGGCATGTCCTTTGGTGATATGCCAAATAAGACAAGTACAGGTATACTAGATTCCTTAGGCACAATTTATTTACAGTTTCTGGTCCAGGAATAATTAACGCATACACACACATCTACAGGGTAAACAGGTTCACCACATTCTTAGGAGTCTGGTGTCCCTCACACGGTCTTTGGGATTCTCAGGCTTGATACAGGTCAGCAGAGGAGACTGCTCAGTTTGGCAATTACTCATTGTCCACCTTATCTTGGAGTTACAACCACCTGCTGAAGTAAGCAAGCTTCTGTTAAATCCAGGTGACCAGCTGATCTTTCAGTGCATTAGGTAAAGGCCTTTTCCTCCTACCCCAGCTGAAGCTAGCACTCTTCTTAAGTTTTGCTGTGTTCTGGACTAGCACCATCTTTTGAACAACTTAGAAGCTATAGGGTTAATGATGACTCACCCTTTGTCGATATCAACTTGCTTGTGGGCAGGGACATGCTGAGTAGAGGACTCTACATGTGACATCCTTGGCTGTTGTGTTTCCTTACTCTGGACCTGCAACCAGAGGTCAGTGTTCTTAGCTCCTGTCCATTACACAGAGAGCACACTGCCCTTAAAGAGATGCTCTCATTTTCAGTTCACACAGTAGAATCATATCATGGGTCACTTTGTTCCCTGGTTCAGTCTGGGTTTCCTGACATGGTTTTCCATTCTGATATGAAATGTGCCATTTTGGGGTGGAAATATATAGGATGCAATATCTCCTTATCTAGGATATGTTCCTGTTGCTGTAACATTTTAACTGCACCTATCCTGAGCTATCATAGTCTGAATGAAGTCAGAGTTTTCCCATATCCATGCAGGACACCTTTGCATTTCAGACAGCTGGTATATTTTCTAGCCTTATCTAGGTTCATTCTAGTAAGCAGTAGTTACCACAGACACTCAGCATGGTTTCTTGCTGAGTGTTTGGGGCCTAAACCCAGAGAAAGGTAATGTGACATTTAATTACGAGTAGGTGCATATGATTCCATTTTGTGATAGCTGGATTCAGAAAATCCTGGCAGCTGAACATGAAGCTAGAGGCAAAGAGCTCAGGGAGTTTGTGAACCCCACAGCAGAAGCCAAAATTTGCAAAATTCCAGCAATGGCCACTCTCACCAATAAAAATTCCTGCAGTCTTGAAGTGAGTGCTCAAATTCCTGCTGTGTGCCCAAATCACCCCCTTTGAGAATTCCCTTACACATATTTATATGTGATCACTCTTACCTCATCTGAAAAAAGATTTTGAGCTAAAAGCTTGTAGTTCATAGAGTATCAGAACCATACAGAGTAGGAGTTACTACAGATACTGTTACTGCTATAATGCAGAAAATGTTGCCATCAGCTTGTTCCCACAAATATTATCAGGATGTGAATAGACTGGATTGCTGCTTATCTGTCATCCTCTCTTTTCCTCTTCTTTACTACCTCATTTGGATCCAGTGAGTTGAGCGAGGGAGAATGACTCTTTACTAAATTGGCAGATCTCCCATGCATGCACCTCGACCAATAGAAAATGTGGATGTGCCTCTGTGATTTATTGTAGCATCAGTGTTCTTGTTGTTTTTGTTAAGGGGTCTATAACTATGTCCATTTTAAAATCTTATTTTCATATAGCCTGTCCATGAACATTTATTCCATTTTGAAGCTTGCCATACAAGCTCTCAGCCAAGCAATGGTTTAAAAAGACATCCCTTCCAAAAAAAATTAAAACTCTTTTCAGCTGCTTTTATGTTATTGTACTGTGCTTATACTATTTTTCTATATTGTATATTTCCCCACTAAGTTTTGCTTCAGAATGTATTTTACTGGAAAAGTGAAGTCAGGTAAACATCTAAGGGCCAGTCTACACTATGACTCTCCATTGGTGAGGCGCCCTGCTGTAGCACATCTGGTGAAGACATGCTATGCTGACGGGAGAGTGCTTAATAAAACCACCTCCACAAGAGGCAAGAAGCTATGTCGGTGGGAGAGCGTTATAGTGCCAGTGTGGACAGCACTTAAATCAATGTAACTTGCATCACTCAGGGGGAGGTGTCTTTTTCATACCCCAGAGTGACATAAGTTACATTGACATAAGTGGTAGTGTAGATCAGCCCTGTAAGGTAGGGGTTTATTTTTCAATGAAAGATGCTACTGGTATATCAATGGACAGTTATCAGCCATAAAATCTTGCCAATTTTTTGACAGAGTATAGTTACCAGGGTATTGTTATATTTTTCCATACCACATACTGTGACAAAGCTCTGTCCTTGTTGCCATGGGTCCCGCATTTCCTGGCGGATTTTGCTAGCCTCAGAGGCTCACTGTGACCTTCCACATAGCCCTTCTCTCTCTGGAAGCAAGGGTCACAGCTTACTGAGCCACTTTCATCATAAGCCAGCAAGGGAGGTGAGGAGAAGCAGCCCTCCCTCACACAGTCTCCGTTGTCTCCCAGTCTCAGTGGTTAATTGGGGAAGGAAGGAGGGAGCCCAGGCCCGCCCTCTACTCCGGGCTCCAGCCCGGGGATCCTAATAGTAGCAGCTATGGTAGCTGACTTTTTGGAAATAGGACATGTACAATCCCCCACAGCAGTCCCCACTCAATATCTCCTTCACCATTACTTCAGGGCCTCCTTCCTTGCGCCTGATATGGATTTGTACTGCTTAGTTCCTCCAACAGCACAGCTTCCTCCTACAGCTCCTGACACACACACCTGACTGACTAACTGGGGGGCTTTTAACTAGTTCCAGCCAGCTCTTGATTCGCTTCAGGTGTCCCAATCAACCTAGCTATCTCCACTGCTTTCTAGAAGGATCTTAATTGGCCCAGGTGTCTTGATTAACCTGGAGCAACTGCCATTTGGATTACCATGGTACCAGGAATTTGTTTAGCCTGGGGCTAAAATACCTGTTCCTCACTACTTTACTATAGCCATCTGGCCTTGCCCCATCACGATACATTTAGTCAAAATTTGTGTGTGTGTGTGTGAGTGTGTGTTTTAAGATTGAAAGTCCACTGAAACCAATCAAAAGGCCCTTAATGAAGACATGACTACCCTGAGGAGATATATACACTTCAACTGCGGCAGTGGCACAATTGCAGCACCGCTTCAATGTAGACACCACCTACACTGCTGGGAAGGGTTCTCCCGTCAGCATAGATAATCACATCCACAACAGATGGTACCTAGGTTAAGAATTATTCTGGCAACCTAGCGCTGCCTACACAGGGGGTTAGGTTGGCATAGCTATATCTCTCATGGACATGGGTTTTTCACATGCCTGAGAGATGTATGTCAATATAAGTTTCCAGCATAGACCAGCCCTGAGACTTAGCCAGTGTGTGAATCTACAGTGCACTAGCTTCCTGTATTCTAACTGTCTGTGGAACGTTTAGTGTGCAGTAGCAGGGTCCACACTGCCAGTTAATGCATGGCAGGCCCTGCTGAGTCACACCCCAGCTAACACACACTAAATGTCTGTGCAGACAAACCCTGAGAGAGCATCCAGGGTGGATTTTCTCTGTCACATACTGGAACTGAAATTACTCTTCAAAATGGAGGGCCTCACCACAGACAACCAGACAAACTCTTCAAAGATAATGGTTTGCCACAATCCCTGAGCAGTGGGCAGCACTTGGGGTGTCCCAGGAGCTGTCCAGGAACCATATGTGATTCAGAGAATTACCATCAGGTCCCCAGTCCCTCCTTGCTCCAAGAGGGAAGTATAAAGTGGCTCAGATTATTCCCCTCCTCTCTCTCCCCCCACTTCCCGCGCAAGTTGGTGCAGCAGTGATGAACTATGTGTTGAAGGGAAGGAGAAACCAAGGCTCAACCAACACCCTGCCCCTGCCAAAGCTGGAGGGGAAAGAGTAGCCCTGTGGAAGCTGCCCTGTCCCACCAGTTTTATCTGTGATACACATAGCCAGAAGAAAAAGTACAGTGTTCCAGATATAACATGTCTTAAATCCTGGCTCTGAATCTGCCCCAGCTTTGGTAGAAAAGATGTCAAAATGTCTAAAATGCCTATTTACTCAAGAGAAAGAAATGGTTTAGAAGAAACCATTCTACTCCAGAGGGTATAGTATAACTTCTAATATTCAGGCCTTTTTCCGATGCACCATGCATGCATGGAATACCCTATCTAGCTTGGTTTGCCAAGCCATCACTCTATCTAAAGACTGACTTCTTCTGCAATACCTACAAGAAGTGAATTAGACCAAATAAAAATGACATGTACATCCATACCTGTAGCACATCATAGTTTAGTTTCCTGAAAGCTGTAATACTTAGGTCTAATTCCAGTTGTTGGATAAGGTGACCATTTTGGCCAGAGCAGTCCCTTTTTGAAGCCCTGTCCTGGCATTCCTGACCTTTTTGATAAAAGTGGGCATTTGTCAAAACAAATGGGGCATGGAGATGATCTGATGGTCCCTTCTGAGCTTAAAGGCTATGACTCTGTGTGTATATATATTGTTGCCCTTTTGTAGAGTATTAGGAGAATTCAGGGCCTTGTAGATCAGTTTTCTGTTTGAAGCAGAAATCAGTGATGTGGAGTCAGGTACAATTTTAGTGTAATTTGTTTGTTCACAAAAATGTACACAAGTCCTGTCTCCCTAAACAGGAGTGATAACAAACAGCTCACAGGATACTTCCTCTGGTGGAAACCTCAAAGAAGGAACAACTGCCCTGTCTCCAGAATCAGGTGTCTTGAACCTCTGTCTCTCTGCAGGTCTTAACACAAGTCTGATTGCTTCACAGACTCTGTTCCCCCTTTACCATTCATTTTCCACCAGTGAAACCCCTAGTCCTAGGTTGCTTGCTGAGACCAAAAGGCATGGAAAGGGGGAAATCCTCCTTTTGTGCAGCTGCTTTGCAGTGCAAGAGAAGTTTAGAAAGGGCTAAGAACCTAGACAAAGAAGAGTATTTTAACTTTAAGCAGCTCTATAATGATTGTCTGGGTAAAGTGTCTATAAGGCACCTTTCAGTCTTTTCTGTGGAAAGTTTTACCCTGCATGTTTATGCATTCCTGATCCCTAATGTGGAAGCCATTTGCACCTTTCACCATAACAATATATTTCTACATGTGCATATGCACTGAGAAATTACAAACTCAAATTATTCTGTCAGAGACAAGTGACAAAATGACCAGAAGCATAGAAAGACTTTCAAATGAAGAGGGCCA